>NC_134777.1:86321758-86359258 GCF_046742065.1 Oratosquilla oratoria
CGACATCCAAACTGTCATAATCGACCGTAAGAATTACTGATAAAGTGGATGAATTATATAATTTATGATCGTATTTCCATTCTTTTTGTAGTTTCTTTCTGTCAACCTTATTCTATACATTACAAATAGATTTATGTATATATATTGTCTTGTGGATCTCTCTTGTCAAATCTTACGAGTTTGATTTTACGTAAGATAAGAGAAATTACATATTCTCTTAATCTTCGGCACGCCGGTGAGAAAGATCTGTGCCTAACGTGAGGGTATAATCGACGTCTAGAGATCTCTTAAAGTAATGAATTCTATTCATCGGACGTATTTCGTTCTTTTTTGTGCTTTGACAAACTATTCCATACTTTGCATATGAATTTATGTATGTGTATTACCTTGTGGATCTATCTTGTCAATCTTAGGAATTGATTTACGTAAGATTAGAGAAATTGCATATTTGCCGTCGTTCTCGGACGACGAAACGCCGGTGTGGGAATTCATAGCTTACATTGCGTTCTGGGAGAAATTGCGTGTGAACCAATATTTTTGGCAACTGCGTCCCTAACTTACATTTACGTACGTATAGATATTCATATAAAAACTATTAAGTTTCTGCTTATCTAAGATTGACAAGGTAACTTTATCAAATATTATTTTCTATTCATTGATGTAAAGAATATCCGTGTATGTACTAGGAAGTATTCCTAAACACTCTTGTTAATCGTCGCGTCTAGCGACACTTGGCATCTCTCCGGATCTTACGGAGAAGAGTCTATATATATCATTGCTTGTAACGGTCAAGTGGGACTCTTGCTTATCGGAGCTCCCCATGCACTCGTCCACTACGTTGGACTTAGACCTTATAGTCGTAGTTTCATCTCGACTTGTATTTTCTCGAATCATTCTGGACTCTGCTTATCGGAGCTTCCCATTGCACTCGTCCACTACGTTGGACTTAGACCTTATAGTCGTAGTTTCATCTCGACTTGTATTTTCTCGAATCATTCTGGACTCTGCTTATCGGAGCTTCCCATTGCACTCGTCCACTACGTTGGACTTAGACCTTATAGTCGTAGTTTCATCTCGACTTGTATTTTCTCGAATCATTCTGGTCTCTGCTTAAACCAGAGTCCCATTGCACTAATCTCACATCTTAGTCTAGCTTTGCTAGAACTCGTCCACTTTGTTGGACTTAGACTTTTAGTCGTAGAATTTTCTCGACTTTGTAATTTTTACGTAAATAATTACGTAGGACTTAGTTTCCATTCTGTTGGTCGATATTTCTCGACCTTACCACATATTGTCTTTAAGACTATTTTTTCTTTATTGAATGTCGATATTTGATCGACACTTATATATATACGTGTCTTGGCAATATTAGCCTTTTATCTTCTGTGAATTTACGTGTTTCGGACATTGTACTGTGAATTTACGACTTCTATTTTTCGATCATTGTTTATTTGTATATTTTTTAGAAGGAAATAATCATTCTTAAGCAGAACTCTAGTTTTGAACCTGGCCCTCCCCCATAGGCGTCACAGTGTGTATTTACCTAGTTGTATTTACCTAGTTGTATTTTACGGGAAGGGGAGCTATGCTCGTGGGGTCCCGTCTTCATATCTCATTTTATCTAAACTATTTTTAAATTCATGTATTGTTTTTGCACACACCACTTTCTCATCTAACTTGTTCCAACTGTCTATTACTCTGTGAGGAAAGCTGTTCTTTTTCACATCTCTTCTATAGCTGTCTTTTTGTATTTTCTTTCTGTGTCCTCTTGTATTTCTATCATCCCATTTTATCAGATTCTCTCTATCAGTAATTTCTATGCCTTTCATGATTCTGTAAATAGCTATCAAATCTCCTCTCTCTCTTCTTTGCTCTAGTGTTTGTAGTTCAAGTTTTGCTAGTCTCTCTTCATATGATAGTTTTGAGAGTGTTGGTGCCAATTTTGTAATTGCTCTTTGTATTCTTTAAAGTTTTTTTTTTTTATAAAATTTTTTGTACTTGGTGACCATATCGTTGCTGCATATTCCAATCTTGGTCTTATCAGAGTGATTAGAATTTTCTTCACCATTTCTTCATCCAGGTATGTAAATGCAACTTTGATTGTTCTTATTAAATTATAAGTTTCTCCAAAAATCTTATTTATATGTTTCTCAGGTGACATATTATTCATAACAATGACTTCCAGGTCCTTCTCATTTTCTACTTTTTTTATTCCTTCTTCTCCCAATTTATATGATCCTGTTATTCTGTTTTTGCTTTTTCCAAATTCCATTATACTACACTTTTTTTTTATTGAACTCCATCTCACACTTCCTACTCCATTTTTGTATTTTATTTAAGTCACTCTGTAGTGATTCACAATCTTCTTCCTTGTTCACTCTTTTCAGTAGTTTTTGCATCATCTGCAAAGAAGCTCATATAGCTTTCAATTCCTTCATCCATATCATTGATATATATAGCAAACATTATTGGGGCCAGAACTGTTCCTTGCGGAACACCGCTTATTACTTCATCCCATTTTGAGTGTTTGTCTCTTATCACTACTCTCATTTTCCTTTCTTGCAAAAAGTCTTCCATCCAATTAAGCAGTTTGCCCTGTATTCCTCCTTCAGTTTCTAATTTCTTAAGCAACTTCTTATGTGGTACTTTGTCAAAAGCTTTTTTTAGGTCTAGAAATGCACAATCAGCCCATCCATCTCTTTCTTGTATTATATCTATTAGCCTTGAATAGAAACATATTAAATTGGTGACGCATGATCGTCCTTGTCTGAATCCAAATTGCCTTGGATTTAACACGTTGTTTTTTTCTAAATATTTTATCCATCTACTTTTGACAATTCTTTCACAAATTTTTGCTATTGTACTTGTTAGAGAGACTGGTCTATAGTTGGTAGAGTCTTCTTTATTTCCTCCTTTATATATAGGTACTATATTTGCTTTCTTCCAATCTTCTGGAACTTTTCCTTCTTTCAAGGAACTGTTTATTATGCTATGTATTTTGTCTGCCAGTTCATTCCTGCATTCTTTTAGTATCCAGTTTGCTATTTCATCTGGTCCATGCGATTTTCTGACATCAAGATTACTCAAGTGTTTCAATATTTCGTTCCTTGTTACTTCTATTTCTTTCATGGGAGGGACTTTCTCTTTCCATTCGATCTCTTCAGGTTGTATGTTCTCCATTGTAAACACTGATTTAAAATGTTTGTTCATAATTTCCGCCATTTCAATTTCCTCTGTGTATTCAACTCCTCCTTGTCTTAATTTCTCCAAGTCTTGTTTGTTTTTCAATTTGTTGTTTACAAATCTGTAAAATAGTTTTGGTTGATCTTTACACTTTTCTATGACATCTTTTTCATATTTTCTCTTTTCCTCTCTGCACGTTTGTACATATTCATTTCTATAACAGGTATATATTTTCCATTTTTCAGGCCTTCTGTCTTTTTCCCATCTGGTCCAAGCTTTGTCTCTTTTGTCTTTTAACTCCCTACAACTTTTATTGTACCAGCACTTTACATATTCTTTTTCTTGTTTTTGTCTTGGGACATACTTTTCCACTCCTTTTTTGTATTTTTTTTTCTTCAAAATATTCCATTTCTCTTCCACTGTTGATTCTTCTTTGTATATTTCTTCCCAGTTTTCCTTTTGAAAGAATTCTCTTATTTTATCAAAGTTTGTTTTTTCATACATCATTCTTCCTTTTCTATATTGTTCATTTCTTTTCATGTATTTTTCTTCATTTAGTTCCAGTTCAATCAATATGTGGTCACTTTTACTTATTGGTGTTTTATATTCAATCTTGTCCACTATTCTAGGTTCAGATGTAATTATTAGGTCTAGTCTCGATGGTTCTTCCTCATTTCTATACCTAGTGTTCTCCTGTATCCACTGTGTCATTGTATGGTCAGTAATCATCTCAAGTAGAGCGTTTCCCCATGAGCCGTCTCCACCCTTTACTGTCATCTCTTCCCAGCAGATTTCTTTGCAATTATAGTCGCCCATCATAACTATTCTTCCTCCATCTTCCATTATCTTATTTAATGTTATCTTTGTGTCCTCTAACATACTTTTATGTTCACTCTCTTCCCATGAGGCTGTTTTCGGAGGCACATAATTTATCACAAACTTTCTGCTTTTCTTATCTCTGTCTTCCACTTCTATCATAATAATCTCTACTGTATTCTTTCCATATGTGACACACCTCACGTTTATATCCTTCTTAGTCAGGAACATAACTCCACCCCCTTGCTTTGTCTCTCTGTTTCTAATCCAATAATTATATGCATCATGTCCTACACTGTTGGGTGGTAGTGGACCTTTTAATTTTGTTTCTACAATTCCCATTATGTCCGGTTCTTTTTCCTTCAAATAATCATTCAGCTCATTCAATCCTGTTATTAATCCATCTATATTTGTGTAAGACACTTTTAGTTTTCTGCCACTTCCATTGTGTTCTCTGTTTCCCTTTTGTTTTTCTCTTGTATGTCGAATTGCCTTAGTTTCATATTCACTACTCTCCAATAGAATCTCTCTTTTTCTGACTCTGTTCTGTTCTCCTTTTTTTCCTTAGCTTCAAGTCTTTTCTTTTTTTCTTCCTCTCTTTCCTCTTTATTCATTTCCCTTTTTATCCATGCCTTTTTATATTGTTCATTTGTTGCTAGTTTCCCTGTTTTGGATAAGATATTCTCTGCCGTCGTTTGTGACCTGAATTTAATCTTAATTGGTCTGGTCTTATCTGTACTATACTTTCCGAGTCTGAACTTGTCTTCAATTTGTTTCATTATTTCTGGTTCATCTTCCTGGACTAATTGTAGTAAACTGCTTACTTTTTCATTTTCCTCATTGATTCTTGAGGTTCTATCTGGGTTGTGTTTTTCTTCCATTCCTAATATAATTATACATTTCTTTTTGTCTGCTAAGTCTCTTACAATATTCTCCTTCTGTCTCATCACTTTGATAACTGAGTCTTCAGTTTGTTCTTTCATTAGCTGTTTAATTATATCAGTAAATGCAACTTTACTATTTTCCTGTATCTTCCTCCACCCCTGTGCCTCTTTTGCTATTGTTTTCTTTATTGTCTTTATTGTTCTTTTTTAATTCTTTATTCTCCTCTTTTACTTCTCTTAACTGTGTTTTTAGTTTCTTCTATTTCATCAGTTAAGTTTTTGTTCGCCTTCTCTAGTTCTTCCAATCTTTCAACTTTTTCTGCAAGTTTTGACATTTTATCGAACCTAATCTCCCAATGTTCAGTCATTTGTTCAAGCCTTTCCTCCAGTTTTGCCAGTCGGGGGAGGTTGGTTTCCGCCTCCCCCTCTTTAAATCCTTGGAAATTATTATCCTCACCTTCCATTGAATTGTTCTTATCTATGTTTCTAATCTTTACATTTTTGTTAAACATTTCGTCACCACTAAATTGGTCGGGACCTCTTTTGTTTACATGGCGTCTGCCTGCCTGGGCCAAGTCCTCTCCTTCCTCATTTCCTTCCATTTCCCTCAGTAATCCCTCCCCTTCTCCTTTTTTCTCACCTTCCCACTACACCACGAGCAATTCCCCCCCCCCAGACTGTAAATACAATAGGTACTTCCTTTGCTTTGGGATCCACGAAAATTTCACTTTTTCTTTAGATCGTCCTCTACGCCGTCCGTTCGGTGGAGTGTGTGTGTGTGTGTGTGTGTGTGTGTGTGTGTGTGTGTGTGTGTGTGTGTGTGTGTGTGTGTGTGTGTGTGTGTGTGTGTGTGTGTGTGTGTGTGTGTGTGTGTGTGTGTGTGTGTGTGTGTGTGTGTGTGTGTGTGTGTGTGTGTGTGTGTGTGTGTGTGTGTGTGTTTATGTGCGTGTGTGTGTGTGTTTGTGTGTGTGTGTGTGTGTTTGTGTGTGTGTGTGTGTGTGTGTGTGTGTGTGTGTGTGTGTGTGTGTGTGTGTGTGTGTGTGTGCGCGCGCGCGCAAGCGGACGTGTGTGCAAGTGTGTGCGTGCGTGCGTGTGTGTGTGTTTATGTGTGTGTCTGCGTGTGCGTGTGTATATGAGTGTGCGTATGTGTGTGCGTGTATGTATGTATAAGAGGAGCCGTCCTATTTGATAATCCTCTGATCATTACAGTTTTGAAATATATGTTATGGAATAACATATAATCATACATAACCATAACATACGTAAATAATTACTTTCATTACTTAGAATAGAATTTCTGTAATATAACTTCTTCTTCTTCTTCTTCTTCTTCTTCTTCTTCTATATATGTATGTATTTACATATATGTGCATGTAAACATACATATATCATATATGGAGTCCCATGAAGATAGGAGTTCGAGAACTGCATTTTCGTCTTGGTCGGCACAATTTTGCAAAACTGTCTCTTCCGCCTTCGGAGAGGGGAAGCCTCGCGGTGGGACAAGGAGGGCGACTCGAAGTTTGTCCAGGAGGATTCTTCGAGAGACCCAACCGCAGCAACAACGAGGATTACTTTCATCTTGAGGGTCAAAACTGTCCGAAACTGGCGGTTAGTGGAACTACGGCCAGGCTCCTTCCATGAGAACCCGAGGAAGAGAAAGATTAGCCTGACCACTGAAGAAGTCCCAATCAAGGGGATTCGCGTGGAAGACCCTCCCACCAGGAACAAGACGACCGCCCAAAACTGGCGGTCTTGACCCTCAAGATGAAAATAATCCTTGTTGTCGCTGCGGTGGGGTCTCTCGAAGAATCCTCCTGGACAAATTTCGAGTCGCCCTTGTCCCGCCGCGAGGCTCCCTCTCTCCGAAGGCGGAAGAGACAAATTTGCTAAATTGTGCCTACCAAGACGGATAGAACGAAAATGTAGTTCTCGAACTCCTGTCTTCATGGGCTTCCATATATGATATATATGTGTATTTACACACACACACACACACACACGCACACACACACACACACACACACACACACACACACACACACACACACACACACACACACACACACACACACACACACACACACATATATATATATATATATGTATATATATATAGATATTTACATGTATATCTATATGTATATTTATATGTATATATATATATAAGTACACACGTATATATGTAAATACATACAAACATACGTATATAGAAGAAGAAGAGGAAGACAAATATGAAAAGGAAGAAAAAGGGGAAGAAAAATAAGATAGAAAGTAAAAAAAAAAAAAAGAGGAAAAGGCGAAAAGGAAGAAGAGGAAGAAGAAGAAAAAGAGGAAGAGGGAATACGGAAAAAAGTGGAAAAAAGAAGAGGAGAAGAAGAGAAAGAAGAAAAAGAAGAAAAATTACGCTTCCGATAACGCACTAGTACAGGGGTTCCCAAACTTTTCAGCTCATCGACTCCCTAGAAGTAAAGTTTAAGATTTTCTATAGACCCCTAAACTATTAATTCATGAATTATGTCAGTTTATTATTATTATTATGATTATTATTGGTGTTGTTATTGTTATTAATGCTAATATTATTATTATCATAGTTATTATTATCCTTATTATTATTGTTATTATAGCTATTATTATTTTCGTTATTATTATAGTTCTAGTTATCAATAGTGTTATTATCATCATTTTGATCAGTTATAAAAGGTCTAAATGACAACGTTAATGAAGGCGACGGCGCGGCGTTCCAATAATGATACAGATACTTTCACATATACATAAACATAAGTGTTTTAGAATAAATATTTATGTCATATATTCTTTATTATATTACTATAAGTAATATTCAAGCCAATAATATTGCACAAGCTCGATGTGGTTGTGTGTGTGAGACTCTCCCTACATGCACATAATGGGGAGGATTTTCGACTCAGAGTGAACTGACATGGTTTTTCTTTAAGTTTAGATATTGGTTGGTTGATTATTCTCACTCTTTCAGTACGGGAAGAGAACAGGATCATTTCACGCTAACTATTTAATTTTAAAGACTGCCTTTCGACCTCATAGCAATCTACCGACCCCCTTTCAACCCCTTGGATGGTTTCATCGACCCCTGGGGGTCGATATCGACCACTTTGGGAACCCCTGTTCTAAACGATACAACTAGGTAAATACACACACACACATACACATACACACACACAAACACGCACACACACACCACACACACACACACACACACATACACACACACACACACACACACACACACACACACACACACACACACACAAACACACGCACATTTACACATACACACATAAAAATACACACACATACATACACATGTGCACACACATATACAATCAAATACAAACATGCATACACAAAGAAACATGCACACACAAATATACTTATACACAAACACACATGCATACAAAAATATACGAACACAAAATAGACACACACACACACACACACACACGCACACACACACACACACACACACACACACACACACACACACATACACACACACACACACACACACACACACACACACAAACACACACACACACACACACACACACACACACACACACACACACACACACACACACACACACACACACACACACACACACACACACACACACACACACGCACGCACACACACACGCACACACAAATCACACACAAACCACACACACACACACACACACACACACACACAAACACACACACACACATACAGCAACACACAAACACAAATACATGCGTAAACATACACACACACGTACAGAGACACGTATAAACATATATACTAACTATACACATATACACACATGTACACACACGTACACTCACGTTCACAAACGTATACACACGTATACGTATACATACGTACACGGACGTATAGAGACAAACACACACACAGATACACACACACACACACACACACACACACACACACACACACACACACACACACACACACACACACACACACACACAACCACACAACACACACAACCACACAACACGCACACATACGCACACTACACACACGTACAGACACACAGACATAGACACACACATATATACTCACATATACACACACATAAAACACACAAACACATACATACACACACACACTCACAAACACACACACACACACACACACACACACACACACACACACACACACACACACACACACACACACACACACACACACACACACACACACACACACATTCACACATACACACACAAACATACACTTACAGACGCACACAAAAACACGTACAAAAAGAAACATATACACAAACACAAATGTATACACACATATGCACACACATGTAGACACATGTACACACATACACATATATACACAAATGTACACACACAATGTACACACAATGTACACACACTGGTACACAAACACACATATACAGACACATACATGCACACACACACACACACACACACACACACACACACACACACACACACACACACACACACACACACACACACACACACACACACACACACACATGTATTTATGCATGTACACACACAAATATATATACACACATATGTACGCACACAAACACATATGCGTACACACACATGTACACACATATGTATACACAAACATGTACATGCACACATGTACACACACACACACACATGAACACACACGCAAGTACACCCAAATACATGTTCACAGACATACATGTACATACATACACATGACACACACATACATGTACATAGACATGTAGACTAACACACATGTACACATACACACATATATATACACACATGTACACACACAAACATGTACACATACACACATTTACACACACACACTTTTACACACGCATGTACAGACACGCACACGTAAAACACACGCACAGGTACACACATAGACGGACACGTAAAAACACACATATCCAAACAGTCATGTACACATACACATGTACACACACATACACACACATGTCCAAAAACATATGTACACATATACACACATACACATATACATAAAAACATACGCCTAATCCTTCGAACAAAACCAACCACTCTAACAACAGCCCATCATCGCTTTAACCATCATGCGCGCTCCCTGTGTTTGACAATCCCGAAGTTTTAAATCCGTCCACATTGAAGTTAAGTAAACTGAGACGGAAGGGATGAAAATAAGGATGAGTATTTTGTGTAGGCTAGTGGTTCTCAACCTGGGTCCCCCAAAGGAGCCACGGGGGCCCCCAAAGGAACCGCGGGGGCCCCCAGACAAGCGTCAGGGTTTAGGATCGGCGGGGGCCCCCAAGAGGAGCGGCGGGGGCCCCAGGAGAAGCGGCGGGGACCCCCATGAGGAGTGGCGAGGGCCCCCAAGAGGAGCGGCGGGGGCCCCCAGGAGGAGCGGCGGGGGCCCCCAGGAGGAGCGGCGGGGGCACCCAGGAGGAGCGGCGGGGGCCCCCAGGAGGAGCGGCGGGGGCCCCCAGGAGGATCGGCGGGGGCCCCAGGAGGAGCGGCGGGGGTCCCAGGAGGAGCGGCAGGGGCCCCCAGGAGGAGCGGCGGGGAGCCCCAGGAGGGGCGGCGGGGGCCCTAGGAGGAGCGGCGGGGATCCCCAGGAGGAGCCGCGGGGGCCTTTAGGAGGAGCCATCCCATGAATTCAAGGGGACCCATGGCCGTTCGTTACAAATTATACGTTTCGATATAATGTAATCTATGCTTCTTCGCCGTTTCGTCTCTTGGCATCGTATCGGTAGTCGATATTCTATAGTCTGTCAGCCTTACGAAAGTGTCCCCAAACACCATCACCACTGAGGTCATTTCAGAATCATTTTGAAAGAGAAATACACCTGAAAGTTCCTGTGATCAGACTTTGCACCGTTTTTAACGAATTTCTTATATCCTAAGAAGTAATGCCGCATGAATGCCTCTCAATCCTTATCGGATATCATATCGTCCGAACACTCCAATTTGTCAAACATATCGTCACTGTATTCGAATTGTTTATCATTATCTCGAGTTGATTTGAAGGCGATCATCTTCCTTTGGAACTCGTGTATAGACGCTTTCCCCTTAAAGGTCTTGGTATCAGCGTACAACCCAGGGAACGTTTTACTGTGCTCGTAACTTAGTCTAGCTGCCAACACCTTATCTTCTTGGAACATCTTCTTCGTTATACCCTTTGGTAGCCAATAGCCATTTCCATATATGCTTCTATCTACGCCTCTGTCTATGCTTCTTCGCCGATTCGTCTCTTGGTATCGGCTTCGTCGCTATGGCTTCGCCATGGGCGCTTTAACTGATTCGCGAGAGGGCGCTTCGCGTCCTGCCCTTTGCTCGCGACTGATCAATCGTTTCCGTTGCCGTGACGTCAGCGTTCTCGGCCAATCAGTCGTCTGCGTTGCCGTGACGTCACCACTCTCGGCCAATCAGTTGTCACCGTTGCCGTGACGTCAGCACGTATCGGTAGTCGGTATTGTACAGCCAATCCCCCTTACGAAAGTGTCCCCCAAACACCGTCACCACTGAGGTCATTTCAGAATAATTTTGAATACGTTACATATACACACATATATATATATATATATATATATATATATATATATATATATATATATATATATATATATATATAATTCATGGTTATATAATGTGCTCTTTTTTTTTTCCCTTGCTTAGCAACGTTTCTCAGAATGCGGCGATGATCCGTATAACATATTATAACGTTTGTGTCACTAAATGAATAGAAAAATTGACCATGTCCTATCTAATCCTGTATCAAGAGATCCACGAAGCTTCCAAGGTTGAGAAATACTGCAATAATATACTGTATATATTCCCGGTGGATATGCAAGAACACTTTTTGTCAACACTACTTTCTGCTTGAGATTCTTTTGATCCTTATTTCGATAATTTTCTAACGCTTCCAGGTAGACAGTGAAGAGTTTTGACACAAAACCAGCAGTGAGAATCTTTCTAATGAGTATCTTATATTGACGAGTCCTTTTCTACGTTTAAGTCATTGTGTTGCTTTTCTTTCATGATTATTCCCAATTTCTCTTTGTATTCTCTGATTTTATCAATGGAGCTGCTGGTGCCTAATGTTTTTGTTTTAGACCAGGGGTTCCCAAACTTTTCATATCATCGATCCCCTAGTAAAGTTTAAGATTTTATATAGACTCCCAAACTATTGATTCACGAATTATGTCAGTTTATTATTATTATTGGTGTTATTGTTATTAATGCTAATAGTATTATTATTATAGTTGTTATCATCCTTATCATTATTGTTATTATTACTGTTTTTATTCTTATTATTGTTATTATTATAGTTTCTAGTTATCAATAGTGTTATCATCATTTTGATCCGATATAAAAGGTCTAAATGACAATATTCATCAAGGCGACGGCGTTCCAATAATGATACAGACACTTTCACATATACATAAGCATAAGTGTTTTAGAATAAATATTTATGTTATATATTCTTTATTATATTACAATAAGTGATATTCAAGCCAATAATATTACACAAGCTCGTCATCTTGATGTTCATTCACGATGTGGTTGTGTGTATGTGAGACTCTCCCTACATGCACATAATGGGGAGGATTTTCGACTCGGAGTGAACTGACATGGTTTTTCTTTAAGTTTAGATATTGGTTGGTTGATTATTCTCACTCTTTCAGTACGGGAAGAGAACAGGATCATTTCACGCTAACCATTTAATTTTAAAGACTGCCTTTCGACCCCATAGCAATCTACTGACCCCCTTTCAATCCTATGGATGGTTTCATCGACCCGCTAGCAATCTACTGACCCCTTTTCGACCCCTTGGCTATTTGTCGACCCCTTGGATGGTCTCATCGACCCCTGGGGGTCGATATCGACCACTTTGGGAACCCCTGCACTAGTAGATGAGCTTTTGAATAATTAATAAGATCGTCTGTTGTTAAGAAGAACAAAGATTTTTAAGCTGGTAAAGTGATGAAAAGGTTGATATAATTTAGAAGTATTTCAACAGCGGCATTGGGAAGGTAAATGAACAAAATATACTCTTATTAGAGGAAAACAGAGAGCAACATATATATACATGCATTTGGGAAGAGGGGATTTCTCACATATAAATAGAATCACTTGACATATGTCATTTTCCTTTTTTTTTCTTTTTTTTGGTCATTGGTCACAATTACTACTTTGAGACAACGATGAACTTTCCTTCGGCCGAATAAAATCGTCTGACGTCATTCTCACGATACACGTAAAAGGACAACACTTACACATTAACCATTGTCCCCTTGAAAGATCTTGTTCCGTCTAATTTAAAGATGATTTTATTCAACTTCTAGATTACTTTAGAGCTTTAGTAGGTTGAGGCAGAGTGTATAAGGAATCAAATACCCTGACTGAAAACAAAAGACAAACGACAAATAGGATCTAATAAGATTCTAACATGGTCTTGTGGGAAGTTTATAGGATCTTATATGTAAATCTTACAGATCTTATTAATCCTATAGATCTTCTGGAATGGTACTGGAATCTTATAGGAAGATTGCAGGATCCTATAGGACGGTGGAAATGATCTAGAACGTTAATGGAGGAAGAACATAGAACATTAGGAATCGTGATGCAGAACACAGACCAGATATCTAGAGATATTAGACTTGAAAGTAAAAACCAACGCCAGAGTATGGAACAACTGACTGCTTCCCAGAACAATATATATATATATATATATATATATATATATATATATATATATAGATATATATATATATACCTATATATATATGAATTTGTCAACTGCCATACTAGTTATGGCATCAGGTGACCATTGACAAATTCATCTCCACAGGACGTAACGTCCGACCTCACTCAGGGCAAGCGACCTGAGGCTTACTGAGTTCCTCAATGTTACTTCCTCCTCTGTATATAACCCCTTGTCTATATACCCTATAATTGTAACTGCTGAAGAGGACCACAGCTAGTGGTCGAAATATACGGTTTACTCTGTATCTCAGCTTATCTTTCTCCGAGAGTGGGTTTAAGTTTTATTTTATTCGTGTGTTACGACACCTACGTTACTTGATTTGATATATATATATATATATATATATATATATATATATATATATATATACATACATATATATATATATATATATACATATATATATATATAAAATCACCATCCTACAGAGACAGAGACACAGAGAGAGAAAGAGAGACAGGGAGGAAGGGAGGGAGAGAGGGATAAGAGGAATCATTACCTCCCACAAAACGAAAACACAATGTAGAGACACTGAACCAAACGCCAGGCAAGGCGTGGCACCTCACCCATCCCGGGGTCTCGATCGAGGGGAATCTTGTTCTGGTGTGAGACCGTTCCTCGAGCGAATAATTATATCATATGGTGTTTGCCGAAGGAAAATCTATACAGTGAACCGCGGGGTTGTGTATCAGATAATAGGGGCTCGTGCCTGATGCAGATGCCTCGGTCTGCTCAAAGTATCAAGAGTTCTAGACTCTAAATTCTAGAGTAATGGTTCTCAATCTATGGTTCATAGACCACTAGAAGTCCATAGAAAGCCACAATTGGGTCCACTAAACACAAACAAATGTCAGTTAGTGGATGCAAAGCGACTCAATTCACCGTCTAAGTGGACGCGAGCAGACTAAAGAACAGTGAAACATAACATGTATGGGATACGCAAGAAAACAGACTGGGAACACTTGATCTAAAGAAGGGGTTCCTAAACTTTTCAGCTCATCGACCCCCTAGTAATGTTTAAGATTTTCTATAGACCCCAAACTATTAATTCGCGAATTATGTCAGTTTATTATCATTATTGGTGTTGTTATTGTTTTAATATTGTTATTATTATAATTATTATTATTATTATTATTATTATTATTATTATTATTATTATTATTATTATTATTATTATTATTATTATTATTATTATTATTATTATTATTATTATTATTATTATTATTATTATTATTATTATTATTATTATTATTGTTGTTGTTGTTGTTGTTGTTATTATCATTATTATTATTATTATCATTATCATTATTATTATCATTATTATTATTAATATATTATCATTATTATCATTATTATTATCATTATCATTATTGTTATTATTATTATTATTATTATTATTATTATTATTATTATTATTATTATTATCATTATCATTATTATTATTATTATTATTATTGTTATTATTATTATTATTATTATTATTATTATTATTATTATTATTATTATTATTATTATTATTATTATTATTATTATTATTATTATTATTATTATTATTACTTTTATTATTGTTATTATTGTCATAATTTTAGTAATCAATAGTGTTATTATCATCATTTTGATCCGATATAAAAGGGATAAATGGCAACATTCATCAAGGAGACGGCGTTCCAATAATGATATAGACACTTTCACATATACATAAACATAAGTGTTTAATAGATATGATTTACCAATAGCTTTAAGAGTGATATTATATATTCATTATTATATTACTATATGTAATATTCAAGCCAATAATATTACACAAGCTCGTCATATTGATGTTCATTCACGATGTGGTTGTGTGCATGTGAGATTCTCCCTACATACACAGAATGGGGAGGATTTTCGACTCGGAGTGAACTGACATGGTTTTTCTTTAAGTTTAGATATTGATTGGTTGATTATTCTCACTCTTTTAGTACGGGAAGAGAACAGAGTCATTTAATGCTAACCATTTTACTTTAAAGACTGCCTTTCGACCCCATAGTAATTCACTGACCCCTTTCGACCCCCTAGTAATCTACTCAACCCCTTTCGACCCCTTGGATGGTTTCATCAAACCCTGGGGGTCGATATCGACCCCCTAGCAATCTACTGACCCCCTTTCGACCCCTTGGCTATTTGTCGATCCCTTGGATGGTCTCATCGACCACTGGGGGTCGATATCGACCACTTTGGGAACCCCTGAATTAGATTAAAAGGTTTGAAACTGGACTCAGGGATTTATAAGTCAAATAAGAACATGGTAGAAATATTAATGATTAATAATTTGAATAAAGACATAGTCTTAAGAAAAGGTACACAAATAGGATGTTTTCAGGTGTGTACAAAACCCATTAAGATTTTATATGAGAGTACTGAGGAGGTGGAATTACCAATTTAATCAATCTGTTCAGTTCAGGAAGAAACAGAGTTAGGAAAGAAATACAAGAATCAATTAGAACCTACTAGTTGCCCTGAGTTGCATGAAAGCTTAGTTACTTTGCTCGTGAAGCACAATAAAGCAATTGCTTTGCCGGGGGCCGCCTTAGGCAAAACAACTGTTTTAAAACATCAGATCAAATTAAAACCACGGACTCAACCTATCTATATTCCTGCCTACAGAGTTCCTCACTCTAAACTTATCATTGTGGATAAACTGACCAATGAAAGGTTACCGCAGGATATTATTGAACATAGTAAAAGTGAGTGGAACTTCCCTTTGATTCTGGTACTATGCGCCCAGTTATTGATTATAGGGAATTGAATAAGCACACCATACATGACAGGTTATCATTACCAGTGATAGGGGACATTCTTAGAAGTTTGGGAACTGAGAATAGATATTTTAGCACTATAGATGTCAAATCTGCTTTTTGGCAAATAGAGTTGCATGAAAACTCACGAGAGTTCACAGCATTTTCTACTACAACGGGACACTATGAGTTCAAACGAATGCCATTTGGGTTATGTAATAGTCCATTAACTTACATGAAATTAATGAATACAGTTCTAGATGAGCTAGGAAACACTGCCAGTGTATTTCTAGATGATATTTTAATAGTTTCCCAGACAGTGGCTGAGCACTTTAAGAAATTAGATTTTATATTCTCAAGACTAGTTGAAGCAGGATTGAAAGTGAAACTTGAAAAATGTAAGCTCTTGCAGGACAGTCCTATTTATTTGGGACATAAGATAGACAGGCGTGGAGTTAGTACAGTGAATTTAAAGGTTGAAGCTGTAAAGAATTTTCCAGTTCCAAACAATGTAGAAAAAGTTAGAAGTTTCTTGGGATTGACAGGATATCATAGACAATTTATCCAACGATATGCTGACGTTGCTAATCCATCAAGTTCTTTGTTGAGGAAGGACTCAAAGTTCATGTGGGAACCTGCACAAGAGCAAGCTTTTGACAAGTTGAAAGGTAAACTCACGAGTTCTCCAGTTTTAATATTTCCAGACTATGATAAAGAATTTATTCTTTGTACTGATGCATCTGTCATAGGATTAGGAGGTATACTTATGCAAGAGAGAAATGGAACTTTGAAACCAATTGCTTACACATCTAGACTTTGTAATAGCGCAGAGGGAAACTTCTCTATAACAGAAAGAGAAACGTTAGCAGTGGTATATTCATAAGAAAGTTTTAGAGATATGATACTGGGATATCTAATCAGAGTGTGGACTGATCATATAGCTATTCAGAACCTATTTAAGCATAAGAATCTTAGGGACAGACTAGCTAGATGGTTTGCAGTACTTCAGTGCTATGAAGTTAAGTTTGAATATATTCCGGGTAGAAAGAATATTGCAGCAGATGCACTTTCTAGAAACATTAGCCAACCAACGACTCGGGTTGATTAATTTTTTTTGTAGTATAGATGAGTTAGTAACCTTAGATGAGGAAATGCTAATAAGAGAACAGAGGGATGATAAGACATGTGACTCATTAGCCAAGTATTTGATGAACCCAAGAGGAAATCCTCCAAAACTACCAAAGGGTATAAGATAGAGGAATTTCATTTGACTAATGGACTTTTGTATAGAAAAACAGTTGTAAGTGGGAAAGATATTTCTAGGGGCCCAGTAAATCAGTTGGTAATACCACAAACTCTTGTAAAAGAGATATTGAAGTTACTTCATGATAGTGATTGTAGTTCACATCCAGGGAAGGATAGAAATTATAGACAAGTACAACTTAAATACCTTTGGCCAGGTGTGAAGAAAGATATATACAATTATATAGATTTTTTTTTTAATGTGCTAAGGTGAAAGGAAATACACCAAAACCTGCTCCTATGTTAACATATCCCATTCCACAGAAGCCTTGAGAAAGAGTTCACATAGATACATTGGAGTTACCTATGTCTGAGAATGGATATAGATATATATTTGTTGCCATTGATTATTTTTCAAGATTTTGTATTTTATAACCCATTCTAAATAAGAAAGCTGAAACTATTGCTTCAGTAATCTAGAATCAGATAATCTGTAATTTCACTACACCTAAGATCTTAGTTTCAGATAATGGAGCTGAATTTAATAACAAAATCTTGGAAAATTTATGTAGTTTATTTAAGATCCAGAAAATTAATATTTTAGTGAATCATCTACAAAGTAATGGAGTTGTAGAGAGGTTAAATAAGAAAATTATTACATGTCTTAGAAGTATGATAAGTCCTCATAGTATAACTTGGGATACTTGGATTCCTTGTGTTAAATGTACTCTGAACAACCAAATTAACATAGCAACAGGTGAAACACCTCATTTTATTATTTTTGGGGAAGACAAAACTCTTCCATATGAAATATTGATTGCAGAGCAGAAACCTGTGTATAATATAGATGATTATATCTCAAATAGGATAAATACATTTCAAACTATTCACCAAAGAGTTAGAGAACATATGCAAGAGTATACACAAGAGATGAAAAAGCAACAACACAAAATAGCACATAAACTAGAATTAAAAATAGGAGATTTAGTGTCAAACTACATTCACCCTATAATAAACTTTCACCAAGGTACTCAGGTCCATATACAGTAGGGTAATTGATTCTGTAGGTGGAAATAAATACAAGATCTTACACTTAGAAACTAGTGAAGTATCGTCAAGTCTCTTAGATGATATGAAGAAGGTTAGGATACAATTTGATGATGAAAAAACCTTTGAAAATAAGTGCATCACTTTTCATAAAACACTAAACCCTGAAGAGTATAGGGAATATGTTAATAATATCATACGGGAATTGAATATCAATCTTGATATATTTCACAGATAAATTGTTATTGATGAAATGTATGTGTTTGTGATGGGAGACCTAAACTACTGGAACTTGGTATCAAGCAGAGATAGCTTTGGTCAGATATTGGACCTGCTGTGTGTCAGACTCGGAATCTTACCAATACTTAAGGACAATTCACATAAGTACTGAACAATTTTCTTTTGTGAAAATGAAAATGAATTAAGTATCAAACAAAAATTGTGTATATAACTTTCATAACATATAGCCTATCTTAATATCTCTGAAGAGATGAAAACATTCTCCATTGAAATTTAATGTTTTTTAATCAAAGTAGTGAGTTTTGCAAATCTATTTAACATTGCATTATATCTGTGTTGCAAATTATTTTGGTTTATGCTTTGTTGTTTCTGACAAGTATGATATTCACCATTTTTCTGCTTGAATTGTTATTGACATTTATGCATTTTGGAGGGGTTGCTTGTTTCTTTAGTTACGACTATAGACCCGTCGCAATCAAGAACTAAAATATTTACGTATATACGTGAATATAGGTCTATATTCGTATGTACACGTGTGTACTCATGTAGACTTTTGGTAAGGTGCGAGATATGCCGGCTTGTAACTTTGTGCTCCCTTGGCGACTTCTATCTTTCGATTTTTTTTTTTTTCTTTTTAAGAAATAATTAACCTTTTATTAGAACTCAGAGTTTTTTTTAAACCTGGCTCTTCCCCTAGTCGTCAAAATTTGAAATGTATATGTTTGACATGTTTTACTAATACCATTTTTACCAGTTTATGCAGGGATAGTTTAAATATTTAGCTTCTTGTATATGATGATTTTCCAAGTATCTATTAGCGAGTCCAGTAAGAGGGTAGTAGAAATAATTGGTTGGGACGACCAAGGCTAGCTACCGAGCCCTGTAAGAGGCTGGTAGATTAAGGTAGACAAGTAGTAGACAAGTAGGTAGATAGAGGGATAGGTGGCGAGAAATTCATTTTTACGACTTGGATGTTTTGAAAACAATGGTCGCGACGGAGTTGCAGAGTTGCATAATCTCGCTCACCGCCTAAAGTTTGTAAACATAAGCTAGGGTATCGATATTGGTGATGATGTTGCGAAATGTAAACACTGGGCCACTCCGCTTCGCGACAAGATTGCTTGTGTAAGTAGTGTTACTTGAGACAGTGAAAGTCTTTCTGATTGGAGAAAGGGGTAGAGGAGGAGAGAAATTGTGCACGGGGTAGAGTCGCGCCCTTAAAGGGAGGCACTTATTTGTGACGGTCAAAGTTATTGGATGTATTAAATAGTGATGTCGAAGCAGACTTGGCTTGGTGAGTGCAGTAGGGATTCCGGGTGAGAGTCCTCTGGTGTACCTAAGACAATAACGTTGTAGAAGAATTAGTGGAGAAAACGAAGAAAAGTTTAAGTTCAATTTAATTCCCCTTCGTTTACTGAGTAATGGAACTTGTCTTAAAGCATATACTAAGTGGTACTTGACTAAGTAGGACGAAAGAAGCATGGGGCCTACAGATGAGTGACTTATAATTATACAATGATGAAAAGAAAGTGAATAAAGTTGAAAGTGAATGAAGAAATATAAAAACATAGAAGGAACAGTTAACAGAATTAAAACCAGTAATTAAAGAGAGAAGGGAACTGGAAGTGATGGTGCCAACAGAGCTAACACTGTCTGTCTGTTTGTTCACGAACTCATCCTAGGGTTTTGGAGATAGACACCCATAACCATATATATTCTGATACCCTATCACTCCATGTACTTGGATAACTATATTTCATTAAAAAAAAATGGTTAGGGTTAAAGGTTAAAGTTAGGTGAGGTATGGTTAGGTTAGGGATTATTCAGGAACTCCTCCTAGGTTTTTGCAGATAGACCCCTATAACCATATATATTCTGAAACCTTATAACCCAAGGTACTTCGATAACTATATTTTATTTGTCTGTCTGTCTGTTTGTTTGTTTGTTCACGAACTCCTGCTTGCCGTCCAATGCCTGCCTTCCTGCCTGTTCTTTACTGACTGTGACTGCCTGCCTGTGCTTGCCTGCCTGTGCCTGTCTGCCTATGCATGCCTGCCTGTTCCTGCCCGACTGCCTACCTGACCGCCTGCCTGCATGCTCGCCTGAGTGCCTCTTTGCCTACATGGCTGCCTACCTACTAGGGCTTGACTGGGTACTTTCCTGCATGCCTCCTCTTTTGCCTGCTCTTCTCTGACTGCCTACCTGCCTGTGCCCGCTTGCTTATCTATGCCTGCCTGTGCCTGTCTGTGGCTGCCTGTGCTTCCTTCCCTCTGCCTGCTCTTTTGTTCCTGCTTGTCTGTGTGTGTTTGCCTGCTTGTGAATGCCTGCTTTTGCCTGTCTGCCTGCACCTGCCTGCATGAGACTACCTGCATCTGTCTGACTGACTGCCTGATTGCCTGTGCCTGCTTATCTGCCATAATACTTGTACCTGTCTCCATGCTTGCACTTGCCTGCCTGTGCCTGGCTTTCTTTGCCTGCTTGCCTACCTGCCTGTGGCTACCTGCATACCTGCCTGGCAATACCTGCCTATTTTTGTCTATCTGTGCCTGCGTGTGCCTAACCACCTGTGCCTGACTGCCTAGTTGCCAAACTACCTCCCTGTCTTTACTCGATTACCTGTGGTTGTGCCTGCCTCTCTGTGCCTGCCTACCTGTGCCTCTCTGCCTGTGCCTGTCTGCCTGTGCCAGCTCGCCCATACCTGCAAGCTTGTGCATGCCTGTCTGAATACCTGTGCCTGGCTGTGCCAGCCCTACTGTGCCTGCCTGTTTGTGCCACTTGGTTGAGTGCTTGTGTGCTTGCCTTTCTGCCTCCCTGTGTGTGCTTGCCTGCCTGTGCTTGTTTGCCTGTGGCTACTTACCTACCTGTACCTGGATGCCTGTGCATCCATTCCAGTCTGTGTTTTTTTATGTTGCCTGCCTATGTCTGCCTGCCTAACTGCCTATGCCTGCCAGAATGTGTCTTTCAATCTGCTTGTTCCTGTCTTATTGAACCTGCCTTCATGCTTGTGCCTGCCTGCCTGTGCCTGCCTGCCCGTCTGAGTCTACCTGCCTTCCTTTGCCTATTTGTCTGTGCCTGCCTGCTTGTTTTTGCCTGTATGTGTCGGCCAGCCAGCCAGCTATACAGCCAGCCAGCTGGTCATTCAACCAGCCAGCAAACCATACAGCCAGCCAGCCGGGCATCCACCCGGCCATACAGCCAGCGAGACGGCCATACAGCCAGCCATCCGGTCATACAGCCAACCGGCCGGCCATACGGCCAGCCAGCCAGCCAGCCGGCCACCGAACTGGCCATACAACCAGCCAGCTGTCCATAAAAGCAGCCGGTCATACAGCCATCCATCCAGCTGGTCATACATCCAGCCAGCCAGCTATACAGCCAGCAAGCCAGCCGGCCATACAGACAATCATCCGGCCATTCAGCCAGTCATCCAGCCGGCCATTCAGCCAGTCATCCAACCGGCCATACAGCCAGCCAGCCGGCCAAACAGCCGTCCATCCAGCCGGCGATACAGCCAGTCAGCCAGCCATATAACCACTCAGCTGGCCATACATCCAGCCACCCGGTCATACAGCCAACCAGACATCCGGCCATACAGCTAGCCAGCCGGCCATTCAGGTAGCCAACCAGCCAGCCATACACCCAGCTACCTGTCCATACAACCAGACAGTCGTACATACAGCCAGTCAGCTGGCCATACAACCAGAAATCCGGCCATATAGCCAGCTAGTCAGGCAGCCTGATATACAACCATCCAGCCAGCCATACAGCCAGCCGGTCACCCAGCCATACAGCCAGCCGGCCACCCAGCCATACAGCCAGCCGGCCAGCTATCCATGAAGCCAGCCAGTAACCCATACAGCCAGCCAGCCAGCCATACATTCAACCGGCAATACATCCAGCCAGGTGGCCAGCCAGTTGGCTATACAGCCAGCCAGCCGGCTATACAGGTAGCCAGTCAATTCGGCCATACAGCCAGCCAGTCGGCCAGCCAGTTGGCCAGTCAGTCAGCCATACAGCCAGCCAGACGGCCATACAGCCAGTCAGTCTGCCGGGCATACAACCAGCTAGACTGCCATAGAACCAGCTACCCAGCCGGCCAAACAGCCAGCCAAACGCCCTGCCAGCCTGCCAGACAGCCAGCCAGATAGCCTGCCAGTCAACCAGCCAGCCAACAATACAGCCAGCCACCCGGCCAAACAGGCAGCCAGTCAAGCCTCCCATATAGCCATCCAGACGTGGAAAGTGGGCAACAGCTTGTGCGAGTATCTGATAAATGTACCGGGCGCATTTGATGTATCTTGGAAGAGCATTTGGCTTTTTCGTCAAGTCCTCAGACAACATCCATGTAATGATTCAAATTATGCAACGCGGTTTGATGATCTTTTAATTTTAACTCTGTGACATGCTCGTAACTAAAGTGTAACCAGCAATGTGACCTGAGGTTTGAATTGCGTCACACAACGGGACGTAACGCCGTCACAGCCGCGTAACGATCTGGCTATAATGTGCACGTCACTGTTCAGGGCCAAATGGGGGTCGGTGGAAGCCGAACGAGGCGCTTGACAGTGCCTCTACACGCTCATTACGCACCACCTGACCTCTTTCCTACCTCTTCAGGACCCGGCTGCCAAAATATGGTCTGTACGAGACCAAAGACAGACGGTTGTGCCAGCTGAAGATGGAGTGATGGCATAGTGATGAGTGTGTAGTTTATGTGCGTTTGTGTTGTATACGTGTACGGGTGTGATGATTAGCTTGACGCAAATGCTGGTTGTCCGGACACATAGGGCAAAGGTGAGGGCCACCCTCACCTCCCTCCCTTCCTTCACGCTTCGTAACTTTTGCCATCTCCAATTTCTCCCCAACCCCCATTTCGTTTGCATCGAACGCTCTCTTCTCGCTCTCTCTCTCCCTCCCTCTCTCTCTCTCTCCCTCTCTCTTTCTCTCTATATATATCGAGTTGGGGAGCTTACGCCAGGAGGCGCTTGGGTGCAAGTTCGTCCTGGAAGAGTGATTGGAGTAATGAGATGATTGGGCAGATGATTAGATAGTGTAAGCCCAATCTGGAGGGACAGTAATAGGGTTGATTAGTGGCTGGCCGTGTAATTAGGCAAGGGGAGATTGGCTTTAAGGAGAGGTGAGACGGGTGATTGGGGATTGAGTTCATCGCTAATCGTGAAGAGGCGTGAAGGGTCGCAACACCAAATGGCCACAGTTTCCGGACCCGGAGCCTGCCTCTCTCTCCCTTTCTCTCTCTCTCCCGTCAGAGGCCCCAGAAACCTCCTAGAGGCTGGGGTAAGTCTCTGGAGATCTTGCGAGGCAGTGTGCCTCTCTGTTCCTTCCGTGGCCGCAGCTGTTGCATATGAGGCAGTTTCTTGATGTGCACACCCACATGCACGCACACACATGCACACACACACACACACGCACAGAAACGCACACGCACAGAAACACACACACGCACACACACACGCACACACACACACACACAAACACACGCACACACGCGCGCGCGCACACAACCAAGATGACGGTTTCACGGATGATTTATTAGTGTTTTAATATGTCCAACTGTAGAGCAAATACGTAGACTCCCCTACATACACCATGATAACGGGGGTGGCCGAGTCAAAGTATAGCCCACCCTGCACCCATCCCACCAAACAAACCTATCTGTTCACCCACCCGCCGTGGACGGTCGCCGCAATACCCGCCATTGCTCTGGGTCGTGACGTCATGCTTTCCTCAATGCGACACCATTGGTGTGTGAAGCAGACATTGTCAGCAGGGAGGCAATGCCACTGGTTAGCGTTGCCCCTCCTACCGTCCTCCCACAGGCGATATGACTGGTGCCCGTTGAGGGGAGGGAGGGATTGGCCACGAGCGGCCCCACTCCTGGTTTGCATGGCTCCACCCACTGTCCTTCCACACGCTATTTTATTGGTGCCCCCTGTGGGGAGGGAGGTCCCGGGCCTGGGCCGGAAGACGTTGCCCACAAGGCGGCCGTACCACTGGTTACCGTGGCCCGCCCACCGTCCTCCCACAGACGATATGACTGCTGCCCGTTGTGGGGAGGGAGGGCCGGGCTGAGGCCGTGAAACATTGTGAGCACCAAGGTCACCTCACCTGATCACCCTCTAACTAGCTACACTATTCCACCTCCTCTCCACAAGGTGTGACTTACCACCGCACGTGCTCAAACAAAGCCCGCGTACTTCACTCCCGAATTTCGAAAAAAAAAAAAACATGCCCCCTCCCCCACCACACCGCCCTCCATCGCGTGAAGCCAGAAGACGCAGCCATCAGTGCGTCCAGACCGTACGGTTTCTCAGACAAACTATTGCCATTAATTTGTTTCTTTAGGTTTTTGTCCCTGTAGATCCATGTATCTACTCTACTTCCTCATGTATTACTTCTTTTTTATCTGTGTGCCCCAGCCCATCTACAAAGGGTTACAAAGACGGAGCATGCCGACAGGATACCTATTTTTCATTTGTAGATTGTTTCAGTTAATATTACTCTGTCTAAAAGGAGGGGAATTAAACGGAGATTAATTTTCTTTATTTTCTTCCTGAATAAATACACATGGTTCCTTAAGTTACACCAAGGGACTCCCGTCAAGAATCCTTAATTTGTTTACTAGTTCAGTTCTGCAATGACGTCATGATTTCTTTAGTCCAACAATATTTACTTTTATATTTAAAATTCTCCCCTAAGGGCGTGATTTTACTCTCGTGATCCAATTGAATTTTCTCCTCCTCCACCCTTTCTCCAATCAGAAAGGTTATTACAAACTCGTAAACAAAACTGCTAACTCAAGCAATCCTGAAATCAATGCAACACTGACTTAGTTTACATATTGTTACAGACTTAGTTTACATATTGTTACATCAGCAATGAAATCGGGTCCCCGGCAGCTGTTTGTAGACATTTAGGTGTCTACCTCATTTATCTACCTTTATCTACAAGCCTCATCTACAAGCTTTTTACGTCAACTACACACACAAACATACAAACGCACACGTGCATGCACACACATACAGACACACACACACACACACACACACACACACACACACACACACACACACACACACACATAGATATATATATATATATATATAGATATATGTATTTATATCTATATATATATACATATATATATATACATATATATATATATATATATATATATACATGTACACACACACACATATATGTATATTCATATATATATATATATATATATATAGTACATACATATATGTATTATATATACACACATATATACTCTATATATATATATATATATATATATATATATATATATATATATATATATATATATACATATATATCAATAGCAGGAATGAACTCATAACAGCAATAAAACAATATATTCATAAAACAATAACAATAATAAAACATTAGTAGTGACAAATTGATAATGGTGATAAATAATTAATAATGATAAAAATTGATAAAAGTAAAAGAATATAGTTAACAAACAATAAAAACAATAAAATAACAATAATAAAGATACCATTAATAAAACAATGCAAATAAGAAAACAATAACAAGAAACAAGACAATAATAACAAAAAGACATAAAAACAAAACAATAACAAAAATTATAATGATAAGAACAAAACTATCACAGCAGCAAAAAATAACAACATTGAAACAATAGCAACAACAACAGATCTAAGAATAACAAAACAAATAACATTCTCAGCAAAATAGAAAAGTCAACTTAATCTGTGTCACGCTCAAACTCTGTAGTCGCGAAGGCCCTTCAAAGTTGACCCTGCGACTGAAGGTCGGATAGTCATCAAGAACCAACGCAAAAATCTTCACGAATGACTTAGTCCCGAAGATAAATCATTTTCCACTGAGGAAAAGACAACGAAGAAAAACATAGAGGGAGACAGAGAACAAGAGAGAGAGAGAGAGAGAGAGAGAGAGAGAGAGAAAGGACAAAACCGGAAACAAATGGTGAAACATGTGTTTCCTGCAAAGTGTAAGACTGGAAACGATCAAAGGGCAGCTTCCGGAGCAAAGGACCAGGAGTAAGGGGCCTTGAGGTCAGCTGAAAGTCCCTTGAGAGGGTTTAGACTCTAGAGGCTTTGCGTATTTGGCGGACGCCCACTCCAGACAGACAGACAGAGAGGAGAGGAGAGGAGAGAGAGAGAGAGAGAGAGAGAGAGAGAGAGAGAGAGAGAGAGAGAGAGAGAGAGAGAGAGAGAGAGAGAGAGAGAGAGAGTTTATCCAGAAGAAAATAGAAAAAAAAAAAAAACATAGAGGAGTCTTACGCGAGTTTCGTCAACATTGTCTGGAAAGGCTCCAAAGGACCGGAGATCCTCTCTTTCCAAACAAAGATCAACGAGACCCAAAGTCCACATTCCACCATTCGATGAAAACAGAAAAAAAAAATCGATTAAATGACAGAGAAGGAAGAAAAGGGAGAAAAAATTGTAAATGACAAAGGAAGTAAAATAAAAAACATAATGGACCGAGGAGCTTCCTAGTACTGTATTGACGAATCAAAATACCTTTAGATTGTGATTGAAACACATAAACAGGGAATGCTGGAGAACACACAAGGACTAGGAAATACGTAAACAAGTTGAAAAAAGAAAACAAAACAAGCCACCTAGGTAAAAAAAAAAAAAAAAAAAACAGAAAAAACTACGAAAGGTAAAAAAAGTAAAGAATTATCGCAATACAAGGAACGAAAATACTCAAACCATCAGCACGGAAACGTCCTTAATGACAGTCCTCTCTTAGTCAGAAGAGAGAACCAGCACCTTCAGAGACCTACTGAACATCGACATCGAGAAAGACTATGCAGGTCCTTACTCCACTATCATTAAACATAACGGCTGAGTCAGCAGGTGTCACAGGACCCAGCCACAGTTGAAAAAGCAGAACTTGCACTCAAGTCACCAAAACCTGGTAAGTGGCGTGGATCCGACCAAAAGAAAAAGGAAAAGCAAAAGAGAGAGAGAGAGAGAGAGAGAGAGAGAGAGAGAGAGAGAGAGAGAGAGAGAGAGAGAGAGAGAGAGAGAGAGAGAGAGAGAGAGAGAGAGAGAGAGAGAGAGAGATCCTGACAGTGGATGAAAAAGTTATATTCAATGATCTGCGGGATAGACTCCATACGACATGCCAATCAAGAACCTTTGCCACACAATCAGAACCTCATTTGGTCTAAAACAAAAATATAAGGCACCAGCAGCTCCATTGATAAAATCAAAGAGAAATTGGGAATAATCGTGAAAGAAATGGAACACAATAACTTAAACGAAGAAAAGGACTCATCGGTATAATATACTCATTAGTGATTCTCACTGCTGCTTCTGTGTCAAAACTCTTCACCGTCTACCTGGAAGCGTTAAAAAATTATCGTAGTAAGGATATAAAGAATCTCAAGCAGAAAGCAGTCTTCACAAACAGTATTCTTGTATATCCACCGAGAATATATACAGTATATTATTGCAGTATTTCTCAACCTTGGAAGCTTCGTGGATCTCTTGATACAGGATTAAATAGGATACAATAATTTTTTCTATTCATTTAGTGACAAACGTTATAATATATTATATGGATCATCGCCACATTCAGAGAAACGTAACTAGGCAGGGAAAACTAGAAAAAAGGGCATATTTTATAACCATGAATTTATATCTATCTATCTATCTATCTATCTATCTATCTATCTATCTATCTATCTATCTATCGCCACATTCAGAGAAACGTAACTAGGCAGGGAAAACTAGAAAAAAGGGCATATTTTATAACCATGAATTTATATCTATCTATCTATCTATCTATCTATCTATATATATATATATATATATATATATATATATATTTATATAATGTATATATATATATATATATATATATATATATATATATATATATATATATATATATATATATATATATATATATTTAAGATTATTTCAGACAAATGAGAGAGAATGTGGGTGGGGAAGGGCAAACGAAGATGTGTTAGGAATAGAGTTTTATTGCCCTAACGTTGCGACCAACTTGGTCTTCTTCAGAGGACTACAGCATTACAAACGGATCACAATTCTTATATTCGTAGTGAGAGGGAACCCGCCAAGGTATGAGCGTCATGTTTTCCCTTTGGCTAACGATTTAATTATCAGGACACTTGCTGCTTTCGAGAGGCATTTAAATCCGTCTCTGTCGTTGTTGTTCTTGTTGGCGGCGATATGTGGAAGCTGCACATATCGCCG
Source organism: Oratosquilla oratoria (assembly GCF_046742065.1). Classification (NCBI taxonomy): domain Eukaryota; kingdom Metazoa; phylum Arthropoda; class Malacostraca; order Stomatopoda; family Squillidae; genus Oratosquilla; species Oratosquilla oratoria. The sequence continues at coordinate 86,351,004 of NC_134777.1, forward strand.
CCAACAAGAACAACAACGACAGAGACGGATTTAAATGCCTCTCGAAAGCAGCAAGTGTCCTGATAATTAAATCGTTAGCCAAAGGGAAAACATGACGCTCATACCTTGGCGGGTTCCCTCTCACTACGAATATAAGAATTGTGATCCGTTTGTAATGCTGTAGTCCTCTGAAGAAGACCAAGTTGGTCGCAACGTTAGGGCAATAAAACTCTATTCCTAACACATCTTCGTTTGCCCTTCCCCACCCACATTCTCTCTCATATATATATATATATATATATATATATATATATATATATATATATATATATATATATATTCTTGCAGGCAGACGAGGTTAAAAGCTATTGAAGATTCATTTTTGATTATCTTCTTGCGTATAGTCTCTATACGACGAATATTTGACTTATCATTTTCTGTAAGTCTGCTTAGGAGATCTCTTATATTGGCTGACGTTTCGGAACTCTCTTGTTCCATCTTCCAGGGCAAATTGTTGTGTCAAGTTTTCTGTGTAGATTATATATGTGATGTACGGATCATGGACACTGTATTGAGGAAAATTTGGATGCTCATTTTCCTCAATACAGTGTCCATGATCCGTACATCACATATATAATCTACACAGAAAACTTGACACAACAATTTGCCCTGGAAGATGGAACAAGAGAGTTCCGAAACGTCGGCCAATATAAGAGATCTCCTAAGCAGACTTACAGAAAATTATAAGTCAAATATTCGTCGTATAGAGACTATACGCAAGAAGATAATCAAAAATGAATCTTCAATAGCTTTTAACCTCGTCTGCCTGCAAGAAAATATCCTACCTGGCTACACAAATATATATATATATGTATATATATATATATATATATATATATATATATATATATATATATATATATATATATATATATATATATATATATAATATGTATAATATATATGTATGTATATATATTGAAGTATGGAAGACAAATGAGTGGAAGGGCGGTGAGCTAAACACAGAGAACAGTTGGAGTTTTATTCACTGATGTTTCGTCCTTACTAGGACATTCTCAAAGTATATGTACTTTGACAATGTCCTTGTAAGGATGAAACGTCAGTGAATAAAACTCCAACTGTTCTCTCTGTCTAGGTCACCGCCCTTCCATTCATATATATATATATATATATATATATATATATATATATATGTGTGTGTGTGTGTGTGTGTGTGTGTGTGTGTGTGTGTGTGTGTGTGTGTGTGTGTGTGTGTGTGTGTGTGTGTGTGTGTGTGTGTGTGTGTGTGTATGTATGTATGTATCCATGCATGTATCCATGTATGCATGTATCCACGTATGCATGTGTGTATGTAAAAAAGAGCCATGACAGAATTGACTCCATGTTGAATTCCCCGTCCTGCGGAACCCTTGGTAATATGTTTCTGCAGCCCCATAGTGCTCTCCTGTCACTGCATAGTACCTTAAGTATCATGCTGTACATAAGAGGAGCCTCTTGTCAGCGTCCCTACAAAGTTGAATTTCAGCGCTCTGGCCTAAGAAGCGATCTTGTAGGGTCTTCAGCCTGTTGACACCAGACGATTCTGTTCAGCTCAGACTTGATCTTTCAAATGAATAATATCCTCTGACAACAGACTTAGGAAAAAAAAAACTGAGAACAAATGCTGCTCAAAGCAGATACAGTTTTTTTTTTTTTTTTTAATTAAGATTCCCCAAAATTTCGTATATTCTGAGGAAAGACGCCATTACCCCAGAATACAAGAAGGCCCTTCTACTGTTCACAGCCTTTTACTTAATTTTCATCTTTGTTCCGAATATTGAAGACTTATTAGAGATTCTCAAAAGAAAGATTTACCTGAATAGGTCTGTAGATGGATTTTTACTCCCTAAGGCAGATAGGAAAGAGTCATTAATCACCGGTGGCGTACTCGGAAGCGTGCTGGTCTCGCATTCGCTTAGTTGTGGTATCGAGTCCTACACTCCTCTCCGATTCTCAGCAGGGACTGTTTGTTACCTGCCCCAACAGTCCAAGCGTACAGGGTAGAGGTGACGGCTTCGGCAGACGCTATTCAGTGCCTCCTGGCGTAAGCTCCTAACCACCTTTCTATTTTTGTATTTTTTTTCAGCCATATTTCGATCATTTTGTAAAGTTTTATGGATGAAGATAAAATTCGTCAATGTTTTGACACTAAAATAGCAATAGGAATCACACTGATGAGTACCATGTCAGTCTTTTCCTGCATGTCAATGGGTCCGTTTTTTTTTCAACTTTCTTTTCGTCTTTTTTCGATGTTATCACTGGGGTATTGGCTACTTGTTATTGTGGCAAAGTAGCATGCAGTTGATACTTTAGGGTCTATATGGGGCGCCCCTACGGACCAGAGTCACACATCATTTTGTCTATGATAGAGGAAAACTCTTCATAGAGAAATGATGACACTTTTATACTACGACTGTCCCTCCGTTATGCTGTCCCCCAACCCCTTGCTGCTGTCCTGTACCATTTCTCTGAGTATTCACTTTCTGCTGTGGGGGAATTCCCTGTGGTGGGGGAAAAGAATACTGCTACCAAGTATTTCCACTTGGATAGTAAGGTGAAACTGGGAAAGGAGATGTGGGTCTTTGTAAGTGCATAGGGCCTGGCAGTGAGAAGAGTGTAGAAGAAAGGAAGGCCTTTTTGATAGATTTAAATGAGTGCATAGAGGATTTAGGGAGAAATGTCAACGTAATAGTACTGGGAGACCTTAATGCTAGGGTAGGAAATGATGGTCCAATTGATGGAGTGGTTGGGAAATGTGGAGTTCCAGGAAAGAATCGTAGTGGAGAGTTGATGGTGGAAATGTGTCTAGAAAGAGAGTTGATGATAGCAAATACAGTGTTTCGGAAGAAAGGCAAGCATAAGTACACATGGGAGAGGGTGGTGGATGGAAGGGTGGTAGATAGAGCGTTGATGGATTATGTAGTGGTAAATAGGACTATGATAGGAAGAGTTAAGGATGTACATGTGCTAAGGGGAGAGGGTGGGGGAATATCAGATCATTTTTTGGTGGAAGGTAAGTTGAGAGTGGAGGATAGATGGAGAAAGAGGAAAGGGACAAAAGGTAGGGAGGTGCTTAGAGTGAACACTTTAATTGAAAATGAAAAGGAGAAAAGGTTTACAAGAAGAAGCTGAAGGAGGAGTGGGAGGATGTGAAGGATAGAGTAGAGCTAGGTGTGGAGGAGGAATGGGGATGGTTCAAGGAGGGAGTCACAAAGTGTGCAAGGATGGTGTGTGGAGCAAGAAGGACAGGAGGAAATAGAAGGAAGGGTAGTGAATGGTGGGATGAGGAAACAAAGAAGGTTGTAGAAGAGAAGAAGCGAACTTTCACAGATTGGTTACAAAATAGGACGAGGGAGTCATATGAGAGGTACAAAGAAAAGAAAAGAGAAGTAAAACAAAAGGTAAAGGATGCAAAGAGGAGAGCAGATGTGAAGTGGGTTAAGAGTATGACAGAAAATTTTGAAAGTAATAAAAAGATGTTTTGGAAAGAAATTAAGAGAGGGAGAGGAGGCGAATCAAGTAGAGAAGAAAAGGTAAAAGGTGCAGATGGAGAGATGATAATGGAAGAGAAGGCAGTAAGGGGAAGATGGGCAGAATATTTTAGGGAGTTGCTAAATGTGAAGGAGGATAAGGAGGGAAAGATAGCTGCAGTGGGAAATGCTAAGAAAATGAGAGTGATGAGTGAGGAAAATGGAGGAGAAATAAGGAAGGATGAAGTGAAGGCAGTTGTTAAGATTATGAAAGTAGGTAAGGCACCTGGTCTGGATGGATGCCATGCAGAATGTCAAAAAAAAAAAAAAAAAGGAGGTACAGTGATGGTGGACTGGCTGGTGAGGTTATTTAATGTTTGCTGGAGAGAGGGTAGAGTGCCGGAGGACTGGAGGAGTGCCTGTATATTTTCTCTTTACAAGGGAAAAGGGGACAAGTGTGAATGTAGTAGTTTCAGAGGGATTAGCTTGTTAAGTGTAGTTGGGAAGGCTTATGGGAGGATCTTGATTGAGAGGATTAGGAGAGGAACAGAGGGAGTAATTGGTGAGGAACAGTGTGGATTTAGGACGGGTAGAGGTTGTGTAGATCAGATCTTTGTGGTAAGACAAATATGTGAGAAAGCTATAGGAAAGGGGAAGGATGTTTTTTGGGTTTTTATGGATCTGGAAAAGGCTTAAGATAGGGTAGACAGAAAGGCACTGTGGGAGGTTATGCAGATATATGAGATAGGAGGAAAGCTTCTGGGAGCTGTCAAGAGTTTTTATGAGAGTAGTAGAGCTTGTGTCAGGATTAGAAATGGAGAGAATGAGTGGTTCGAGGTAAAGGTGGGACTTCGTCAAGGATGCGTTATGTCGCCCTGGTGTGAGAGGTAAATGCAAGGGTAGTGGGTCAGGGATTGGAGATGGTTAAAGAAAATGGAGAAAAGTGGGAGGTGAGCCAGCTGTTGTTTGCTGACGACACTGCGCTTGTGGCAGGATCGGAGGAGGGACTGAGGAAGTTGGTGACAGAGTTTGGGAGAGTATGTGATAGAAGGAAGCTCAAGATAAATGTGGGTAAAAGTAAGGTGATGAGATGTACAAGGGGTGAAAGTGGCAGTAGACTGGAAGTGAGCATTAAGGGAGAGCAACTGGAGGAAGTGGATAGTTTTAGATACTTGGGTGCAAATGTGGCAGGAAAAGGTGGAGTGAAGGTGGATTTAGAATGTAGATTGAGAGAAGCGAGTAAATGCCTTGGTGGATTAAAGAGTGTAATGAGGAATAGACATTTGGGAATGGATGCTAAGAGGAGACTGTATGAAGGAGTGATTGTGCCAACAGCACTGTATGGGGCAGAAACATGGAATATAAGAGAGGAAGAGAGAAGGAGTTTGAATGTGTTTGAGATGAGGTGTCTGAGAAGTATGATGGGGGTTACTAGGCTAGATAGAATGAGAAATGAGGAGGTGAGGAGAAGAACGGGGGTGGAAAGGGAGTTGGGAGATAGGGTTGATGAAAGAGTTTTAGGATGGTTTGGACATGTGGAAAGAATGAGTGAAGAAAGATTAGTAAAAGAGGTATGGAAGGCAGATGTGGAGGGAGTGAACATGAGGGGACGTCCTAGGATGAGGTGGATGGATGGGGTGAAGGGGGCTTTGGGGAAGAGGGGAATGTCTGTTGAGGAAGGACGAGAGAGGACAGAAGACAGGGGTGAATGGAGAATGGTTGTATATGTATGATGTTGTAATGCATGAGGTGGAATGGGCGGGGGGATGGGGGTGAGGTAGTATGTGTGAGCAAAATTTGACGCAGCCCGAAGGGATTTCTCCCCGTCTTCTCCTTTTATGCATGGGGGGACGGAGAGGGGGGGTCGCCGATTTAATGAAGCGGCCTTGCTGTGGATGTGCTGTGTCTGGCGACACTGCTTCTGACCCAGGGCAGTGGACAAGATGCAGGGATGACCCGTCATCCAGGAGGTGCTAAGATAAGAGGGAGGGTGGAGGGGTGTAGAGTGTATCCAGGGATGGAATGGGTGGGAATGGTTCTATGCCTATTCCTTTTTGGCTACCTCCCTTGTAAGGGGGAAAAAGCCTTGGTATATGTATGTATGTATGTATCACTGGGGCCGCAGGGGTCTTACATTTGGTGGTAAATGGCTTCGTTTTCTCTAACTATACTTCTCGCTGGAGCCGCTGGGACTTTATTGTTGCGTAATAAACCGACTTAAGTTCCAATCCTGTGGCAAAGGCGTTTGATTGGAAGGGCCGCACGGTAGCCCAGTGTTTACCGTGTTGGACTCATGAGCGAGTGGTCGTGAGTTTGACTCTCGGGACCCGCTGCGTGCTTCTTGGCTTGGTTCACGACAGCCCTGGCCAGGCGGGCAGGTGACCCAAACGTCGGGCTTAGAAACCCAGCCGCTTGCCCCAACTGACAAGGTTTTGTCCAACCAGTGGTTTCTCCCCATTGCGGGGGAATGGGATGGTGATTTTTTTCAGTGGCGTTTGGAGTACTCCGTGCAGATCATTGAACATAACTTTTCCATCTTCTTTCAGAACCTCGCTCATTCTCTGATCGGCTCTAGACCACTCCCGAGTCAAATTTCTGTTTCTTGCACAGTGGACAGGTCCTGTGGGAGTTGGTGACTCAGCTAGTCTGTCAGGTGACGATTGAGTAAGGATCTCGATCTCCTCTCTCGATGTCGATGTTCGTACGGTCTCTAGAGGTACCGTTTCCACCCTCTCTCTTCGTGAGGACTGTCAGTAAAGACGTTTCCCCGTTGACGTTTTGAATAATTTTGCTTTTTGCATTTCAATGAGTCTTTCCCTCTTTGGTCCCTTGTAGTCCTTTTCTAATTATTTTTCTTTTTTCTTTCACGTTGCCTATTTTTGTTTTCTGCCTTATTGTGGTTGCGTATCTTCTGTGTTACTCGTATGGTTCTCAGAGGTCCCTGGTTCTGTATTTCAATCACAGTCGAAACTTTTATTGCTTCATAATTAGAGCACTAAGTAGCTCTTCACTCCATCATGTTCTTTGTATTACTTTCTTTGCCATTTATGATTTTTCTGTATTTCTATTCTATTCCTTTTCCGTTTTTTTTTTTTTTTTTTTTAGTTTTTCTTTTCTATGGTATTCAAATAATGGACTTTGAGTGTCGCAAGTCATCAAGCTTGGAGGCAGTGGTCCTCAGGGCCTCTGGATCCTCTTCAGAGAATGTCAACAAAAGTCGCACAAGGCTCCTCTTTGTTTTCATTTTATTCTCGATAACCCCCCCCCCCCCCCCTTCTCTCTCTCTTTCCTTCTTCATCACTCTCGCGAGAGTGGGCGTCCGGCAAATGCCCAGTGATAACATCGGAGGTTCCTGGGCTTCGGTCCTAGAAGCCTCTGGGTCCTCTCGAAAAACTTTCAGCAGACTTCGACGTCCCGCGCGAACATACAACATACAAGAGGCTTCTGGCCTTTCCCCCTGGAAATGAAGGACATTTGGTTCACCTCCTTTTGCGTCTCTGGACTATGTTAAGGTGTTTTTACGTTTGTGTTACATATTGATGCTTTTTTGCTACATTTGTTCTACGTTCACAACCATACAACTTGTATAATTTGTATTTGTATTTTCATTTTATTATATCTTATTTGGTGCCAATATTTCACGTTAATTGTATTTTATTTAATATCATAAAGAGGTTTGCTTTGTATATATGACTGAGAGTGTGAACCTTTCCCAGGTATACCACTTTGACGATTTATATTTGAGTTCACAATCTTGTACTCATTATACCTCCTGAAGATGATTCCTGGACGGGAATCAAAACGTTGGGCAGATAAACCCTTGAATTGACTCTGGTGTTTACAGTTTTCCGATATATATATATATATAAGGTGCCCAAAAGAGTTTTTGCTAATTTTTGTTAACTTATTTCTGGCCCAGCTGTTTAGTTACTAACAAACATAAGTATACAGGAGGCAACTTGTATTGACAAGTATATTGTTGAATGATTCAGTTATTATTTTATTACATAACTAATATAATTTTATTTCTCATTTCAGAGCCCTCAACATGACTGATAAAAAATTGGTAATTCGTGCTTGTCTGTTGTATGAGTTTAAACTTGGTACAAGTGCATCATGTGCTTCTCGTAAGCTATGTACAGCCTTTGGCGAAGGTGCAGTAAGTGAACGAACTGCACGTAATTGGTTTCAGAAGTTTCGTTGTGGCAATGAAACCCTCGAAGATGAACCTCGAGCTGGACGACCAATATCCCTAAACAATGAGGATTTAAAGGCAGCCATAGAATCAGATTCAGGTTTAACATGTCATGAACTAGCTTCGAGGTTTAATGTAAGCGATGAAACTATAAGACTGCATTTGCACCAGCTGGGGAAGAAATGGAAATTAAGCAAATGGGTACCATATGACTTAACACCAGCAAACAAACTGCAGAGGCTTACCATATGCTCTTCTCATCGCAGTAGACTAACAAAAGAACCCATTTTTAATCGAATTATGACATGTGATGAAAAGTGGATCATGTATACAAACTCTAAGAGGAAACATCATTGGTTATCGCCGGGTGATCCTTTGCCACAAACTTCAAAGGCACCACTAAAAAAAAAAAAAATGCTGTGTGTTTGGTGGATATGTCAAGAAATGATTCACTATGAGTTTTTACAAATGGGTGAAACCATTACTGCTAACAAATATTGTGAGCAACTTGAACGAGTTCAGGAAATTTTGTTGAGGAAACAGCCTGCATT